>NW_026562528.1:0-2500 GCF_027474105.1 Poeciliopsis prolifica
CTCCATGCTGGTCCCCACAGCCTCAGCTTCATAAGCTGACAGAGGGAACAGTGTGTTTCTGTTCTCTCTGTGCTTCTTTACCTTCTCCTGACATTTGTTCTGTCACTGGCAGCAAACACATCAACTTCTCTACCTGCTGCCATTGCACACATTCCCCACATATCCATCTGGGGATTTTTCCTACTGTGCGTTTGTTTTATTTGGTCCGTGGTGAATTTGATTAAAGGGTGAGTGTTGGTTGTGCGCTTTATGCTACAGCGCTTACCTTTCTGCTGCAAGCCAACAGAGTGATTTATCACATTTATTAAAACCAAATTATCAGGATCAGACTGAATGGAAGGTAATTTATAAAATGCAATAATGTAAAACAAAAGAACAAGTGGATGTAGACAGAGGAGAAGCTGAGCAATGCTGGTTGAATCTACTAACTCCCTCAGTCTGTGGTTACCTAATAACGATTTGTTGAGTAACTGGCGCAGCAGCAGTTTCAGGTTTTGCCTCATAGCTGTTCAAAAATAAAAAAAACAACGTTGTGAAGAGAAAACTGGATAAAACAGGCTTCCAGTTCGGCAATATTTCAGATATTTAAAACTAAAATAACCTAATCAATAATTACTGATATCGACTGTTTATTTTGTGATAAGGTTTTTCAGCCACGTACAACATTAAGTCGTCCGGCTACCACAAAATGTAAGACTTTGTGACTTTCAATTTTTTCAAATGAAATTCAGATATTTTAACGCCTTCATTTAAGATACTTTAAGTTTAAACCTGTTCAAAACTTTCCCTTTTTTTAAATCCTGTGTTGTCATGAAATAATTTTCTAATTGATCTTTTCTCATTGGTTGGTTCCTCTTACCAACAATTCACACTGGAAGTCAACAACTTCCCAGCCTCCCAGTGGGAAGCAGTGATTCCCAGTGGGAAGCAGTGATTCCCAGTGGGAAGCAGTGATTCCCAGTGGGAAGCAGTGATTCCCAGTGGGAAGCAGTGATTCCCAGTGGGAAGCAGTGATTCCCAGTGGGATCATTGCTCCGGGCCATGGACACACACAGAGGGCTGATGTGGGATCGTCTGGCCTTTGGCTGGATCCACTGTGCTCTAATGAATGCCTCAGCCTCTTTTGGTGGCCAGGCCTGCTGCTGTGCATCTCATAGCGTCCCATTCATCACCGCCCGGCTGTCTGCCCCCCCCACCCACCATCCCGAATCACAGCAGCTGACCTCTGACCTCCCATTGATTCCCACATGTAAATAGGCTCCTCTCTTCTGAGAGCTTCTCTGTTAGCCTCCGTTAGCACCACGGTTTCTGTGTTTTCTCTGATTCAGCTTCTCACGTTGCATTTTTTATTAATTTATTTTTTGTCTCTGCTGACCATCGCTACACAAATCAATCCACAACAGTGAAGAACTGTGGCCTGTTTTCTCGAAACCAGATCTGGGGCATCACGAGAAATCTTTTATGTATAAATCAAATGCTTTTGAGGTTCCTCTTCTGAATATTCAGAAGAGAACGTTTTCGCAGACTCTTCGGTTTCAGGACTCAAGAAAGATAAATATTTACAGTTTCTCAGACGTGTGTTTGGCCATGAAACGGAAACTCCAGGGACGAGAACGCTTCTTTAAATGCAAGCCTTCGCCAACAGAGAGACCAACACCTCGAAAGTTACACATCACATAAAAAGCAAAGCAGACACATTTTTCTATTAGCTTTACAAACCAAGATTAGTTGGTTGTGAATAGAAATAAAGCTAAATCTGATTAGGTTTTACAGTTAAAAACGAGAGAGAATAATTAAAAGCACAGAGTGGATAAAGTGCCTCGATTGTATTGAGGCGTCTGACTGAAGAGATTTCTCTAAACGCCTGAATAAAAATAAATTAAATAATTAATTTCCTGACTCGGAAAGAGGTTTTCTTAAAAGATGGGCTTTGCTCTTTCTGGCCGGGTCACTTTGACTGTGCTGCCATTTCTTGGTACAATAAAGTAAATTAATTAGGGTCGTCCTGAAGCCAGCCGCATGTCGCTTCAATAAATTACTCTGCTTCACAATAAAGAAACTCTTCTGCTATCTTAAAATGCTGCCCACTTTTAAAATTGATAGAATCGTTCCTCTTCCAAATTAAAAGCCTTATTGCGGGTAAGAGCAGATTCTTGTCCAGCTCAACTTTGCAGTGGAATAAAGTTTCAAATTGGAGTGAAAGTTGAAATAAAAAGTTCTTGCAAAACTGTGACTTTAATTTAGCTGCGAACAAAATCCTCCTAAGCTTTAAAATATTACAAGTTATAGATGTAACTTTTGATTATTCTGTGTAATTCTGTTCTTTCTATATATTCTGCTCTTTTATCCAAATTAATTTCTTTTTGCAGCTCTTCTTCTGAAAGTTTTCTATTTTTCCTCTTAGTTTTGGTTTTATTGTGTCTTTTGTTGTGTGAACAGTTCAGTTCTTGGCTTTCTTTTGTTTGAGTTTTGACTTTAGGAATGAATGTTGCTCTCATCT